>NC_136789.1:37244909-37262409 GCF_951216825.1 Electrona antarctica | reverse complement strand
TAATCTAAGTCTAGGCTTAGATTAGACGTTGAAACAAATCTTATTTATTTATTTTTCTTATTTTGTACAGTGTACAGTACACTGTACAGTATGTCGACCATATGGTGACATTGATCAATTGTTGATAAAAAGCTTCTAATATATTATTTAGGCCCCAACATCTATAAATCTCACACTATTAAGGCACAAGGTGCCATTTTTTCACTTGAGCACCTGCCCCTCTAAATGTCTATCTCTCTCTCTCTCTCTCTCTCCTGCCCCTCTAAATGTCTGTGCACGGCACGCCACTGCCTCCTACCCATCTGAACTCTCATGCTCACACCATACACATCACATCACACCATGCATCTTATGGCTTATGGCTTGTGTGGGTGGGTGTGTATATATATGCATATATATCTTCATGCATTTTGTTCCTCTCATACTCCTTATTTATATTTATTATATACTACTGTACATACTGTACATTCTGTACATTCATCAACAAGTGTATTTATTCCCATCACTGTATTACTGTATTGCACTCTGGCTAGACACCACTATTCATTTCATTGTCAAAGTATTTGTATACTATGTGCAGTGAATAAACGTGTGACAGGTCTATAGTTTTCAATTAAAACAAACAAACAACTAAAGTCAATGATGAGCAATAAAATAATAAAAGCAGCTTCTGTAGTGATTTGGACAACAAGTCATCTCTGGTTCTGTAGTGATTTGGACAGCAAGTCGTCTCTGGTTCTGTAGTGATTTGGACAACAAGTCATCTCTGGTTAAACAAGGTTCTGTAGTGATTTGGACAACAAGTCATCTCTGGTTCTGTAGTGATTTGGACAACAAGTCATCTCTGGTTAAACAAGGTTCTGTAGTGATTTGGACAACAAGTCGTCTCTGGTTCTGTAGTGATTTGGACAACAAGTCATCTCTGGTTAAATAAGGTTCTGTAGTGATTTGGACAACAAGTCATCTCTGGTTCTGTAGTGATTTGGACAACAAGTCATCTCTGGTTCTGTAGTGATTTGGACAACAAGTCGTCTCTGGTTCTGTAGTGATTTGGACAACAAGTCATCTCTGGTTAAACAAGGTTCTGTAGTGATTTGGACAACAAGTCATCTCTGGTTCTGTAGTGATTTGGACAACAAGTCGTCTCTGGTTCTGTAGTGATTTGGACAACAAGTCATCTCTGGTTAAACAAGGTTCTGTAGTGATTTGGACAACAAGTCGTCTCTGGTTCTGTAGTGATTTGGACAACAAGTCGTCTCTGGTTAAAGCTTTTATTGATATGAGGAGAACAGCAGAGAGATGAAGGAACTTCCATACCATTATAAAATACTGCAGATTTGTATAAAATGTTATCCCTGGTAAAATACAGACAGTCACCCTGAGTCATTTATTACATCTATCCTGCTGATTTGTAGATCTGGTGTTTGAGACTCCAACGTTATAGGCCTATAACAGATTATCTTCTACGTGCGTGTGTGTGTGTGTGTGTGTGTGTGTGTGTGTGTGTGTGTGTGTGTGTGTGTGTGTGTGTGCGTGTGCGATCTACGAGCTGAAAACGCGCCGGCCGGCGAGGGAGAAAACTGAAGCTCACACGGAGGGAATACATGGCCTGCTGTTCCCCGGTTGCCCTGTAGATGGCGCCATTTCATCTCACACAGGCTGCAGAGGCAATTCCACCGCATTCAGGTGAACAAGGTTTTGGCGACTTTTACACTTTCATGATTTTACTACCGTAGTAAACATTTTCATAAATACTTTGCTTTTCAATCGCTAGTTTAAAGTCTAGTGAAAATAGCAGATCTTGCGAGCTTGTAGATCGGCTATTTTCACTGCTTCTTAAATTACCTTTAATTCATATTTATGGAATTTGATTTTTTTATTTGTTTTAAAATTCATAAAATCATCAAAAAATAGACGCGCTGTGAGCTTGTATACATCTATTTATATAATAGACGCGCTGTGAGCTTGTACATCTATTTCTCACTCTATTTATATACAGATGATGTTGTCATGTTGGTTTGAGGCTCATGAACAATGGAATAGATTTTCGCTCTTCCTCCCCCCCCCCCTCTCGCTCTCTCTCTTTCTCTCCCTCTCTCTCTCTTTGCGTATTACCCCGTAAAGCAGTATAATGCATAGTAACAATGTAACAATGTAACAATGTAACAAATTATCCCGTAAAGCAGTATAATGCATAGTAACAATGTAACAATGTAACGTATTATCCCGCAAAGCAGTATAATGCATAGTAACAATGTAACAATGTAACAATGTAACAATGTAACAATGTAACAATGTAACGTATTATCCCGTAAAGCAGTATAATGCATAGACACAATGTAACAATGATATTCTTAAACAGAAACCAAAGGCTTCCCGTCCAAAGTGGAGACGGGAGTGCAAAGTAAACAATGATACAAAAAGAGACAGAACACAATGCGACGAGTCCATATATGGACATATGGACGTGATAATATGCAAATAGAAATGTTTACATGCGTAGGAAAAAAATTATAACATACAATAGAAAAATAAGTAGTATATTTCCCCCCCCCCCCCCCTCAAAAAAACCCCAAAACAAAACAAAAAACAACAACAAAGTGAATTGTAAAAGGCAATGTGTGGGCTGGTTCCACGCCACATCAAAGAGTTTGGTTGTAGCAAAAAAAAAAAAATGTAATTTTAACAATCATTTATTTTATACAAAGCATTGAAGCCCTTACCGAGAGTGGAGGAGTGCATTGTGTTCAGACCACTAGCGTCTTAGCTGCTGCCTCTCTTAAGGCTGATAACAATAACCGCTAATTACGTGCGTTGCGCGCTCGCTACGACCACTCATTACGCACGCCGCCTCGTTGCGTGCTCGCTACGACCACTCATTACGCACGCCGTCGCGTTGCGCGGTCGCTACGACCACTCATTACGCACGCCGTCGCGTTGCGCGCTCGCTACGACCACTCATTACGCACGCCGTCGCGTTGCGCGCTCGCTACGACCACTCATTACGCACGCCGTCGCGTTGCGCGCTCGCTACGACAGAGTGTCGCTCCAGCACAACGTTTTCAACAAAAAGAAAAAAGAAAGAAAGTTGTGGCGTCGTCACACGCCGAAAAAAAGCTGAATCATCGTTCTTTTTTTAGGGGGGGGGGGGGGGGGGGGGGGTGGAGAGCGAGCGACGCTTGCGTGAAAGCGTAGCGCCACCTTTTGGTTGTTTGTGGTCCTCTCGGTGTTGGACACAAACCGTCTGGTTTGGTTTGATTCTTCTTCACGGCCTCCTCTCCTCAATTCCTCCTATGCGGCTTGTTCAAATATTGCTCCAGTTTTAGGATTTACTTTCATACATGTATTTGTGGCGTGTGTGTGTGCGTGCGTGCATGACTGTGTGTGCGTGTGTGCGTGCGAGTGTGTGTGCGTGTGTGCGTGTGTGACTGTGTGTGCGTGTGTGACTGTGTGTGTGTGCGTGCGTGCGAGTGTGTGTGTGTGCGTGCGTGTGTGACTGTGTGTGTGTGCGTGCATGCGAGTGTGTGTGCGTGCGTGCGTGCGTGTGTGACTGTGTGTGTGACTGTGTGTGCGCTACAATATCAACCACTTACATTAAGCCCTATTTCTTTATTTTGATCTACAACAAGCTGCCCAAGTGTCACAATGCAATGTGTTACGAGCAACTTCCTCCCAGAACAGGAAGCTGTGATGTAGCCTAGAGGGCCTCCCAGAACAGGAAGCTGTGATGTAGCCTAGAGGCCTCCCAGAACAGGAAGCTGTGATGTAGCCTAGAGGGCCTCCCAGAACAGGAAGCTGTGATGTAGCCTAGAGGCCTCCCAGAACAGGAAGCTGTGATGTAGCCTAGAGGGCCCTCCAAACAGGGACCGATAAAACGCGCCTATAGTTCATTTTCAATGAGACCTGCGTTTTTGCTCAGAGCACTGGGGAGCAGTCACTGGGGAGCAGTCACTGGGGAGCAGTCACTGGGGAGCAGTCACTGGGGAGCAGTCACGGTGCGACAACGCAAGCGTATTTACGTGAGCGCGGTCCCGTGAATTTGTTGCGCGCGTGTGCTCGTTTCCTGCACACGCCCCCGCGACTCACCAGACCTGGATTCTGTTTAGTGTCTTTTTTTGTAACGCTTGCGTTGTCGCGCCCCTCTTGAGCAGACCTGAAGGAGACCTGTGGTTGATCCAGACCTGGAGGAGACCTGTGGTTGATCCAGACCTGGAGGAGACCTGTGGTTGATCCAGACCTGGAGGAGACCTGTGGTTGATCCAGACCTGGAGGAGACCTGTGGTTGATCCAGACCTGGAGGAGACCTGTGGTTGATCCAGGCCTGGAGGAGACCTGTCGTTGATCCAGACCTGGAGGAGACCTGTGGTTGATCCAGACCTGGAGGAGACCTGTGGTTGATCCAGACCTGGAGGAGACCTGTGTTGATCCAGACCTGGAGGAGACCTGTGTTGATCCAGACCTGGAGGAGACCTGTGTTGATCCAGACCTGGAGGAGACCTGTGGTTGATCCAGACCTGGAGGAGACCTGTGGTTGATCCAGACCTGGAGGAGACCTGTGTTGATCCAGACCTGGAGGAGACCTGTGTTGATCCAGACCTGGAGGAGACCTGTGGTTGATCCAGACAACAACGCCTGCGTTCCTCGCTTCCCGTCTGAAAGGCCCGTAACGCTGAGAGTGGTTTAAGAGTAACTGAAACCTGTGTTTTTAGTTCTGCAGCAGAAGAGTAAAGGTTCTCAGAGATCAGCCAGCTGGTTGTAGAGGGTTTGAAGAGAGTAAAGGTTCTCAGAGATCAGCCAGCTGGTTGTAGAGGGTTTGAAGAGTGTAAAGGTTCTCAGAGGGTTTGGGGGACGGTGGAAACATCGGAGACTTCACTGAACTCTCCCCGCCGCGCCTTTCCTCTGCCCCCGCCCCCTCGGCACTGGCCCCTCCCCCCCTCTTCCCCAGAGATCTCCGTCGCTGTCCAAAGCCCCGCCCCTCTCCTCCTCCTCCTCCTCGCCGTATTCTTCGCCGTCGCCCGCGACGTTGTCGTCGTCCTCGTCGATGGCGACGCAGCACGGCGACTCGCGCGGCGGCTGCGCTTTCTGCTTCTTCTTCTCCTCCTTCTGCTCCTTTTTGATTGGCTGAGCGGCGGCGGGGGGAGGGGCAGCGGGCGGGGCGTCCTTCTTGGAGGAGGAGGAGGAAGAGGAGGTCATCTCCTCGAAGGCCTCGGGGTTCTCCAACATCTCTCTGATCAGAGGAGGCATCGGCCCGGGGATCTCCATCTTCAGCGTGATGGCTCGCTCTGCTCCTGTAGCGCAAAGATACCAGAGATCAATATGGTTGTTTTCTGGAAGATTGAACATGCATCCTATTGCTGCTTTGACCACATGTAGCACAAAGATACCAGAGATCAATATGGTTGTTTTCTGGAAGATTGAACATGCATCCTATTGCTGCTTTGACCACATGTAGCACAAAGATACCAGAGATCAATATGGTTGTTTTCTGGAAGATTGAACATGCATCCTATTGCTGCTTCGACCACATCAAATACTCTTTAACCTTTACCCATTTAGGAGGTCGATTAAAAACCCTTGTTTCTATGTCAGTGGTGCTCAACCTTTTTCATGTCAAGGACCCCCAGAATTATCTGTATTTGGCCGCCGACCCCCATCTGAAAATATGTTGTTCCAGGGACCCCCCCGGAAGCAAACATTTGAGTTAAAAACGCTCTGAAATAATATAAATTCAAAAGGTTTGCGCCTCATTTTAAAAAATAGCAGACCTACAAGCTCGTAGCGTGCCACTCGGTGGCGCGCTACGAGCTTGTAGATCTGCTATTTTTCAATAGTTAAAGCATAACATAATGCTAAGACAGACAGACAGACAGACAGACAGACAGACAGACAGACAGACAGACAGAACTCACCCTTGGTGCTGATGCCTCTCAGGTCCGTGACCTTCATCAGCATACGAGGGAACATGTGGGGCTTGTTGGGTCGGCGGCAGCGAGCGTAGATCTTCAGCGCCTCCAGCAGAGGTTCCTGAAGCTTGTCTACTTTCTGTGGTTCCTCCAGGTCCATGCGGTCTGAGGACAGGGGGGACACATTAGAATGGCACACCACTTGGACAGAGGGGGACACATTAGAATGGCACACCACTTGGACAGAGGGGGACACATTAGAATGGCACACCACTTGGACAGAGGGGGACAGATTAGAATGGCACACCACTTAGACAGAGGGGGACACATTAGAATGGCACACCACTTGGACAGAGGGGGACACATTAGAATGGCACACCACTTGGACAGAGGGGGACACATTAGAATGGCACACCACTTGGACAGAGGGGGACACATTCGAATGGCACACCACTTGGACAGAGGGGGACACATTAGAATGGCACACCACTTGGACAGAGGGGGACACATTAGAATGGCACACCACTTGGACAGAGGGGGACACATTAGAATGGCACACCACTTGGACAGAGGGGGACAGATTAGAATGGCACACCACTTGGACAGAGGGGGACAGATTAGAATGGCACACCACTTGGACAGAGGGGGACACATTAGAATGGCACACCACTTGGACAGAGGGGAACACATTAGAATGGCACACCACTTGGACAGAGGGGGACACATTAGAATGGCACACCACTTGGACAGAGGGGGACACATTAGAATGGCACACCACTTGGACAGAGGGGGACACATTAGAATGGCACACCACTTGGACAGAGGGGGACAGATTAGAATGGCACACCACTTGGACAGAGGGGGACACATTAGAATGGCACACCACTTGGACAGAGGGGGACAGATTAGAATGGCACACCACTTGGACAGAGGGGGACAGATTAGAATGGCACACCACTTGGACAGAGGGGGACAGATTAGAATGACGTGCCACTTGGACAGAGGGGGACCTTAGAGTATATATGAATAGAGACGGCACCCGGAGGAAACTCTGAGGCGAAATGGACATAGTGGCCGAATTTGGTATTGCAGCGCTGGGCCAAACTCATGAACGCGCTGGTCCGTTGACTATCATTGTGCACGTTCATGATGACACGTGAGCGCTGTTTCATACGTGAGCGCTGTTTCATACGTGAACGCTGCTGTTTCATACGTGAACGCTGTTTCATACGTGAACGCTGCTGTTTCATACGTGAACGCTGTTTCATACGTGAACGCTGCTGTTTCATACGTGAACGCTGCTGTTTCATACGTGAACGCGTGCAATGAGTCAACGGGAACAATGAACGCGTTCATGAGTTTGGGGCAAATCCATCCCAGAATGCACTCTGTTCCTGAGTGAAATCGCCTCATGCGCTTTTGAGCAACTTAATGCAAGTGGATGGGAGGAGATATCCGGTGCCGTCTCTATTCATATATACTCTAAGAGGGGGACAGATTAGAACGACGCGCCACTTGGACAGAGGGGGACAGATTCAAATGACACACCACTTGGACAGAGGGGGACAGATTAAAATGACACACCACTTGGACAGAGGGGGACAGATTCAAATGATTCAACGCGTTGTGAGCTTGTAGATCTTCTGAATCAACGCGTTGTGAGCTTGTAGATCTGCTATTTTCACTAGTTTGGGTCCCAGTCAGACTTCTGTTTTGGGTCTTGTGCTAAAAGGTTTGATTTAGTCTTATAATTTTAGTTATAATAGCTTAGTTTACATTTAGCTTCCATTTAGTTTTCGTCAGTGAGTCAGTATTCGACGAGCATTTTTCGTCATAGTTATTGAGTGGAAATAAACCCAGCCTGAGCCGCAGTACCTCCACATATGAGGCAGATGGCGCTGAGCAGGCCTGTCTCTGTGTCGTCCATCTCCAGAGGCAGCAGCTGGCCGGCGAAGGCGAACACCAGCTCGGTCAGCGGGCCGAAGCCCGCGTTGTGCATCTGGGTCCGGTTCAGGGTCAGCCCGTCTGAGAACGTCATGGTGTCCTGCTCTGGAGTGTAGCGCGTGCAGATCCTCAGCATCTACAGCAGCCAATGAGAGAGAGGCATAGCATATAAGTATGAGCCAATGACAGAGAGGCAGCAGTAGACAACATCTATTAGCCAATGAGAGAGAGGCGAGGCATGGCATATATATGAGCCAATGACAGAGAGGCAGCTGTAGACAACATCTATTAGCCAATGAGAGAGAGGCGAGGCATATATATGAGCCAATGACAGAGAGGCAGCTGTAGACAACATCTATTAGCCAATGAGAGAGAGGCCAGACTGGCGTTCCAAATGGCCCCGTGCGTTATGAGGCTCCTCCTTGAAATTAAAAACAAACGTGCGTACGTGCGTGCGTGCGTGTGTGCGCGTGCGTGCGTGCGTGTGTGTGTGTGCGTGTGTGTGTGTGTGCGTGTGTGTGTGTGTGTTTGATGACATACTTGGCAGTGAATCAGTGTGTGTGTGTGTGTGTGTGTGTGTGTGTGCGTGCGTGCGTGCGTGCGTGCGTGCGTGCGTGCGTGCGTGCGTGCGTGCGTGCGTGCGTGATCTGGTCAGTGTGTGTGTGTGTGTGTGTGTGTGTGTGTGTGTGTGTGTGTGTGTGTGTGTGTGTGTGTGTGTGTGTGTGTGTGTGTGTGTGTGTGTCAGTGCGTGTGTACGTGTGTGCGTGCGTACCAGGATGTCCAGGCAGGCAGACTTCAGCAGGGTGATCTGGTCAGCGATGGTCAGCGTGGTGAAGCCCGGCAGCCTCTTGGCGAACTCCACGATCTTTATGATGCACTTGGTGGAGAGTTCACTGAACTTATCCCATAGGCCGAGATCTAACTGGACACGCGTGTCTGCACTGGAGTTCTGGAGAGAGAGAGAGAGAGAGAGAGAGAGAGAGAGAGAGAGAGAGAGAGAGAGAGAGAGAGAGAGAGAGAGAGAGAGAGCGAGAGAGCGAGAGAGCGAGAGCGAGAGCGAGAGCGAGAGAGAGAGAGAGAGAGAGAGAGAGAGAGAGAGAGAGGTGGTGGTGAGTGCTTTATCTTTAAAATGCACTGGCATGTATTGCACTGGATTTGGGCTTATGATCCGGTCGGGAGCGGACGATGTCATGTTTCTACTGTGGTTTATAGATAGTGAACTTACCGTGGTGTATTTGTACTGTGGTTTATAGACAGTAAACGTACCGTGGTGTATTTGTACTGTAGTTTATAGATAGTAAACGTACCGTGGTGTATTTGTACTGTGGTTTATAGATAGTAAACACATCGTGGTGTATCTGTACTGTGGTTTATAGACAGTAAACGTACCGTGGTGTATTTGTACTGTAGTTTATAGATAGTAAACGTACCGTGGTGTATTTGTACTGTAGTTTATAGATAGTAAACGTACCGTGGTGTATCTGTACTGTGGTTTATAGACAGTAAACGTACCGTGGTGTATTTGTAAGGTGGTTTATAGACAGTAAACACATCGTGGTGTATCTGTACTGTGGTTTATAGACAGTAAACACATCGTGGTGTATCTGTACTGTGGTTTATAGACAGTAAACACACCGTGGTGTATTTGTACTGTGGTTTATAGACAGTAAACACATCGTGGTGTATCTGTACTGTGGTTCATAGACAGTAAACACATCGTGGTGTATCTGTACTGTGGTTTATAGACAGTAAACACATCGTGGTGTATCTGTACTGTGGTTTATAGACAGTAAACACATCGTGGTGTATCTGTACTGTGGTTTATAGACAGTAAACACATCGTGGTGTATCTGTACTGTGGTTTATAGACAGTAAACACATCGTGGTGTATCTGTACTGTGGTTTATAGACAGTAAACACATCGTGGTGTATCTGTACTGTGGTTTATAGACAGTAAACACATCGTGGTGTATCTGTACTGTAGTTTATAGACAGTAAACGTACCGTGGTGTATTTCCCCAGCTGACACAGCGATGGAAACGTCTCCTGGTGGGCCTTGCTGACCTTGCTGACCAGCTCCTCCAGTTCTCCGCTCAGCTCGTAGCTCTCTGGGATCACCACCTCCTCCTTGACCTCCTTCTTCCTCTTGTTCCTGTCGTTACGCACAGCTGTGTAACGATACATACGGTCAGTCAATACGTTACGCACAGCTGTGTAACGATACATACGATCAGTCAATACGTTACGCACAGCTGTATAACGATACATACAATCAGTCAATACGTTACGCACAGCTGTGTAACGATACATACGATCAGTCAATACGTTACGCACAGCTGTGTAACGATACATACAATCAGTCAATACGTTACGCACAGCTGTGTAACGATACATACAATCAGTCAATACGTCTCTACACTGACTTACCTAACCCACATTCCCAGGTGGGTTAGGTTTAGGTTAGGGTTATGTTCTCCACACTGACCTTCAGGGTTAGGTTTCTGGTTTAAGGACTTCAGTGTTTTGTACCAAACTATTGTATGAGTACCGAACAAAGAATGTTTGCTTTCGCCATCTTGGTTGAAGAAGAGTCTGGGCAATTAATTAGTCGTATACCTCTGAGGTCAATGATTAAAGTGTTGATTGATGATTCAACCTTGATGATGAGACTTTTGAGGGGATTAGGTCCACCCATCAAGCCCATTAGTGTCAACCTCAGACCATATTGGTCTGATTTTGAATCTGAATGGCTTTGTGTTACTGCTATTGTCCTGGCTCTGTTCTAATTAAGGGCCATTTAGGAGTTTAGCATTTAGGGGTTTGTATACTAAGCTGTTCCCTGTGGGCCTATTGGATTGGTATTGTTTAAGCCGTGTGGAAATTTGGTGTTTAATTTTAAAATCCACTGCTTCTCGGCATATCTCCTTTCCCCCTCTGTCCAGGTTTGATTAGATTCTAATCCACAAACCTCCAAGGCACTAATCCCATGGGTCATGAAATGTTGAACAATTAATAAAGTTGTTTCTTTTGCATTATTTATATTATATCTATGTTGGTTTAGTCTATCTGCTATTGTGTTTCTAGTTTCACCCACATATTGTAGGTTGCATTTGTTGCATGTAATTAGATAGACACAGTTACTAGTATTAGCCTGTATGATTTGATTTATTCCCACCATTCTCATTGTGGTTCTATTTTTCACTTGTTGTTTAGGTCTGAAGTAATCCGGTTTCTTGCGTATCGGTCTGTCTGTCTCCTTTAGTTTGCTATGTACAAGGTAATCTTTCAAGTTTTTGTTCTTCCTATATGCTGGTATAATTTTGTATCCGTTAAGTAGGTCATCCGTCCTATTTGCAAAATTCCTCTTTATTTTCATGTTTGTTAACCTGCTTAGGGTCGAATAGGTAGTAACCAAAGCTAGTTTGGGACTCTGGTCCCTTTCTTTCACCTCTAGAAATGTGTCATGTGTTTTTCTAAGGAAGGTTCTTGTGTAACCCCGTTTTCGCAAGGCGTTAAATAGAGTTTGACATGCTATTTTAAAATCACTTTGTTGTGTGCAGATTCTGTGGAATCTCAACAGCTTAGTTTAGGTTCTAATCTCCACACTGACCTTCAGGTGGGTTAGGTTAGGTTTAGGTTAGGGTTATGTTCTCCACACTGACCTTCAGGTGGGTCAGGGTTAGGTTTAGGTTAGGTTAGGTTAGGTTAGGTTTAGGTTAGGGTTATGTTCTCCACACTGATATTCAAGTGGGTCAGGGTTAGGTTTAGGTTAGGTTAGGTTTAGGTTAGGGTTATGTTCTCCACACTGACCTTCAGGTGGGTCAGGGTTAGGTTTAGGTTAGGTTAGGTTTAGGTTAGGGTTATGTTCTCCACACTGACCTTCAGGTGGGTCAGGGTTAGGTTTAGGTGAGGTTAGGTAAGGGTTATGTTCTCCACACTGACCTTCTTTAGACATTCCCACTTCGAAGCACTTCTGCAGCCTACAGTACTGGCAGCGGTTCCTCGTCACCTTGTTGATCTGGCAGTTCTTGTCTCGGTGACACGTGTACACCATGTTCTTCTGGATGCTGCGACGGAAGAACCCCTGGAGGGGGGAGGAGGAGGAGGATGAAGAGAAGGAGGATGAGGTGGTGGAGGAGGAGGAAGAGGAGGTGGAGGAGGAGGAAGAGGAGAAGAAGGTATTTTTTTAGAATTGATTTAACTGGTCACCAATTGTAAAAACGAATTGGTACAGTCTAACTGTGGTGGCTCAGGGGGGGGGGGGGGGGGGGGGGGGTAGAGTGGCCGGATGGGAACCGCAAGGTTCCCGGTTCGATCCCTGTGGGCTCCCCCAGAGTTAGTGTGGAAGTGTCCTTGAGCAAGACTCTGAACCCCTGATTGCAGGTTGATGCCTTGCATGGTTTCCTCCACCATCGGTGTGTGAAGGTAATGCACAAGGTGTGTGTTTTTGTTGCCATTTGGATGCTCTGTGGATTATTGTGCAGCACTTTGAAACTTCCAACATGCAGTGCTCGCAAAGGTCCACCAGATGGCAGCACATGAACACCAACACTGACAGTAACTTTGAAAGCTTCTAAACTCTGTGAAGATACAGGACAGCTGGGAAGGGTAGTCTAAACTCTACAGCTGGGAAGTGTAGTCCAAACTCTATCTCTGGTCCATAGCTCTAATGCTCTGGTCCATAGCTCTAATGCTCTGGTCCATAGCTCTAATGCTCTGGTCCATAGCTCTAATGCTCTGATCCATAGCTCTAATGCTCTGGTCCATAGCTCTAATGCTCTGGCCCATAGCTCTAATGCTCTGGCCATAGCTCTAATGCTCTGGTCCATAGCTCTAATGCTCTGGTCCATAGCTCTAATGCGTCACATTTAGTTACTCTCGACTTCCGCCGCTCGCATGAATGCAGACCAGCCTCTCGTCTTTAGCGTAAATAAAAATAATCTTTTTGCTACTCACCAAAACAAAGGCGGGTTGTGTCATTAGAAAGCCTACTTTCCTTAGTGGGAGCACTCTGAGCCCCCCACCACCACCACCACACGTATAAACGGTACTTTTGGCCAGAAAGGGATTTTTTTTCACCGGAGGAAAAATATTCTCTATGAGGCAGTTCTCTGGGCAATATCGGTAGAGGGTGCAGTGGAGTTTATCCGGTGGAAACAAAATCCCCTTTTGGCCAAAAAGTACCGTTTATACGTGTGGTGGTGGGGGGGGCTCAGAGTGCTCCCACTAAAGAAAGTAGGCTTTCTAATGAAACAACCCGCCTTTGTTTTGGTGAGTAGCAAAAACATTATTTTTATTTACGCTAAAGACGAGAGGCTGGTCTGCATTCATGCGAGCGGCGGAAGTTGAGAGTAACATAGCTCTAAATGCAATGCAATAGAGCTATGGACCAGAGCTATCTAAACTCTACAGCTGGGAAGTGTAGTCCAAACACTACAGCTGGCAAGTGTAGTCCAAACTCTACAGCTGGGAAGTGTAGTCCAAACACTACAGCTGGGAAGTTGGTAACCTTCATTTCAAACTGTTCAAGTACATGATGTGAACACATCATCATCATGACGTCTATTTGCTCAGAGATATGACATAACGTATTGTACCGAATATAAGACCACTCTGATTATAAGACCACCCCCAGACTATTAATGGAAAAAGAACATTGAATGTCAAATAGTCTCTAGTCCCCGATTATAATACAACCCAGTTTGTTAGGATATTTATATTGGAAAAATATATTCAGACCAATTGGGGAAATTCTCCATTCAGTGTCAATGGGAATTTAGCCTCGGAAACCCAGACGTTTTTTTTTCAGGGAGAAAAAAAAAGTCTGGGTCCGAGTCCACTTCAATTCGGCATAGAGTAACGCAAACATCACTCACTCTCTGCTGATTTCTGATCGTCTGCACCTTTGTTAAATTGACACACACACGCACACATGTACACACACACACTCCTCTCTCTCTTTGTCGCTCTAAGTAATTAGTCTCATGTCGCGCAGCTGCGCATAGTTTCTCCCGGCGGATCCTGCCGGGAGCTGCCTATGCCATAAAAAGCATAGGTGAGTTCCAGGCTAATGGGAATTTAACAAAAATACCAATTTGCTCGTCCAAATAATTATGAGATACATTTGTCAGTCCTTTTAAAACTCACTAGGGGAATCACAGAAGACAGTTTGAGTCTGGTCTGTAGGTCATTCCCTCACAGGAGAGCTCCCTCACAGGAGAGCTCCCTCACAGGAGAGCTCCCACACAGGAGAGCTCTCTCACAGCAGAGCTCCCTCACAGGAGAGCTCCCACACAGGAGAGCTCCCTCACAGGAGAGCTCCCTCACAGGAGAGCTCCCTCACAGGAGAGCTCCCTCACAGGAGAGCTCCCTCACAGGAGAGCTCCCTCACAGGAGAGCTCCCTCACAGGAGCTGAGCTGCAAGACAGGAGGAAACCCCATAGTGATAGTAATAGTTACCTTGCAGCCCTCACAGGAGGAGACCCCGTAGTGATAGTATTATAGTTGACCCCATAGTGATAGTAATAATTACCTTGCAGCCCTCACAGGAGGAGACCCCGTAGTGATATCCAGAGGACTTGTCCTGACACACGAAGCAGGGCTTGTAGATTCGGGGCGGGGGGGGAGGCGAGGGGGAGCTGGGGACCATCTCCTCTGAACTGGTGCTCTGGGTCTCCACCGCTGTTTAGAGGGAGAGAGAGAGAGAGAGAGGGTTAGATGGGAAGGTTTAGGTCAAGTCAAGGACCCCTGAGTTGACAATTTTAATTTGAAAATGTTTGCCAAACATCTTCACTGTTTTTCCAAAGCTTTCAAAGATGGCAGACATGCTACAGATCTGTAAGTACTTCTGCGTTGGTTTAAGAAGTGTTCTAGAATTCAGTTCAGCGACCGACACCACTCCCCCAGCTCTCTACCGACACCACTCCCCCAGCTCTCTACCGGCACCACTCCCCCAGCTCTCTACCGACACCACTCCCCCAGCTCTCTACCGACACCACTCCCCCAGCTCTCTACCGACACCACTCCCCCAGCTCTCTACCGACACCACTCCCCCAGCTCTCTACCGACACCACTCCCCCAGCTCTCTACCGACACCACTCCCCCAGCTCTCTAGTGACACCACTCCCCCAGCTCTCTACCGACACCACTCCCCCAGCTCTCTACCGACACCACTCCCCCAGCTCTCTACCGACACCACTCCCCCAGCTCTCTAGTGACACCACTCCCCCAGCTCTCTACCGACACCACTCCCCCAGCTCTCTACCGACACCACTCCCCCAGCTCTCTACCGACACCACTCCCCCAGCTCTCTAGTGACACCACTCCCCCAGCTCTCTACCGACACCACTCCCCCAGCTCTCTACCGACACCACTCCCCCAGCTCTCTACCGACACCACTCCCCCAGCTCTCTACCGACACCACTCCCCCAGCTCTCTAGTGACACCACTCCCCCAGCTCTCTACCAACACCACTCCCCCAGCTCTCTGACCGGTACGACTCCCCCAGCTCTCTGACCGGTACGACTCCCCCAGCTCTCTAGCGACACCACTCCCCCAGCTCTCTACCGGCACCACTCCCCCAGCTCTCTACCGACACCACTCCCCCAGCTCTCTACCGGCACCACTCCCCCAGCTCTCTACCGGCACCACTCCCCCAGCTCTCTACCGACACCACTCCCCCAGCTCTCTAGCGACACCACTCCCCCAGCTCTCTACCGACACCACTCCCCCAGCTCTCTACCGACACCACTCCCCCAGCTCTCTACCGACACCACTCCCCCAGCTCTCTACCGACACCACTCCCCCAGCTCTCTAGTGACACCACTCCCCCAGCTCTCTACCAACACCACTCCCCCAGCTCTCTGACCGGTACGACTCCCCCAGCTCTCTGACCGGTACGACTCCCCCAGCTCTCTACCGACACCACTCCCCCAGCTCTCTACCGGCACCACTCCCCCAGCTCTCTACCGGCACCACTCCCCCAGCTCTCTACCGACACCACTCCCCCAGCTCTCTACCGACACCACTCCCCCAGCTCTCTAGCGACACCACTCCCCCAGCTCTCTACCGACACCACTCCCCCAGCTCTCTACCGGCACCACTCCCCCAGCTCTCTACCGACACCACTCCCCCAGCTCTCTAGCGACACCACTCCCCCAGCTCTCTACCGACACCACTCCCCCAGCTCTCTACCGACACCACTCCCCCAGCTCTCTACCGACACCACTCCCCCAGCTCTCTACCGACACCACTCCCCCAGCTCTCTACCGACACCACTCCCCCAGCTCTCTACCGACACCACTCCCCCAGCTCTCTGACCGGCACCACTCCCCCAGCTCTCTACCGACACCACTCCCCCAGCTCTCTAGCGACACCACTCCCCCAGCTCTCTACCGACACCACTCCCCCAGCTCTCTGACCGGCACCACTCCCCCAGCTCTCTACCGACACCACTCCCCCAGCTCTCTGACCGGTACGACTCCCCCAGCTCTCTACCGACACCACTCCCCCAGCTCTCTACCGGCACCACTCCCCCAGCTCTCTACCGGCACCACTCCCCCAGCTCTCTACCGACACCACTCCCCCAGCTCTCTACCGACACCACTCCCCCAGCTCTCTAGCGACACCACTCCCCCAGCTCTCTAGCGACACCACTCCCCCAGCTCTCTACCGACACCACTCCCCCAGCTCTCTACCGACACCACTCCCCCAGCTCTCTACCGACACCACTCCCCCAGCTCTCTACCGACACCACTCCCCCAGCTCTCTACCGACACCACTCCCCCAGCTCTCTACCGACACCACTCCCCCAGCTCTCTGACCGGTACGACTCCCCCAGCTCTCTACCGACACCACTCCCCCAGCTCTCTAGCGACACCACTCCCCCAGCTCTCTACCGACACCACTCCCCCAGCTCTCTACCGACACCACTCCCCCAGCTCTCTACCGACACCACTCCCCCAGCTCTCTACCGACACCACTCCCCCAGCTCTCTACCGGCACCACTCCCCCAGCTCTCTACCGGTACGACTCCCCCAGCTCTCTGACCGGTACGACTCCCCCAGCTCTCTACCGGTACGTCTCCCCCAGCTCTCTGACCGGTACGACTCCCCCAGCTCTCTACCGGCACCACTCCACCAGCTCTGTACCAGCACGACTCCCCCAGCTCTCTACCGACACGACTCCCCCAGCTCTCTACCGGTACGACTCCCCCAGCTCTCTACAGCTCTCTACCGTCTCCTCAGTCGGACACAACAGAAAATGCTTCTTTCTTTTTTACTTTTTATCAGGAGAGAGAACGCAGACAGGAACACACAGGACAAACCAGTGGAACCCTATAAAATGAAACCTGGCAACCCTCCTGAAACCCTATAAAATGAAACCTGGCAACCCTCCTGAAACCCTATAAAATGAAACCATTCATTTGTGTTCAACTGGGACTCTGTCTGTACAGAACCTGCTCTTCTCCGTCCTGTAAAACCAGCTTGTAGATCTGCTTTTTTTTCTTTTTTTAATCGTGAAAATGTGGCTCTTCTTTGAATATATATTCTTTCAGAGCGAACATTTGTAACTCAAATCTTTGCTTCTGGGGCGGTCCCCCCGGTTCAAATGGGGGTCCGCGACAAAATTCAGATAATTCTGGGGGTCCTAGA
>NC_136789.1:37239144-37244709 GCF_951216825.1 Electrona antarctica | reverse complement strand
GCCTAAGGCCTAGATGTGAAGGTGTGAGTGAAGCCTAAGGCCTAGATGTGAAGGTGTGAGTGAGGCCTAAGGCCTAGATGTGAAGGTGTGAGTGAAGCCTAAGGCCTGGATGTGAAGGTGTGAGTGAGGCCTAAGGCCTAGATGTGAAGGTGTGAGTGAAGCCTAAGGCCTAGATGTGAAGGTGTGAGTCAGGCCTAAGGCCTAGATGTGAAGGTGTGAGTGAAGCCTAAGCCCTAGATGTGAAGGTGTGAGTGAGGCCTAAGGCCTAGATGTGAAGGTGTGAGTGAAGCCTAAGGCTAGATGTGAAGGTGTGAGTGAGGCCTAAGGCTAGATGTGAAGGTGTGAGTGAGGCCTAAGGCCTAGATGTGAAGGTGTGAGTGAGGCCTAAGGCCTAGATGTGAAGGTGTGAGTGAGGCCTAAGGCCTAGATGTGAAGGTGTGAGTGAGGCCTAAGGCCTAGATGTGAAGGTGTGAGTGAGGCCTAAGGCCTAGATGTGAAGGTGTGGGTGAGGCCTAAGGCCTAGATGTGAAGGTGTGAGTGAGGCCTAAGGCTAGATGTGAAGGTGTGAGTGAAGCCTAAGGCCTAGATGTGAAGGTGTGGGTGAGGCCTAAGGCCTAGATGTGAAGGTGTGGGTGAGGCCTAAGGCCTAGATGTGAAGGTGTGGGTGAGGCCTAAGGCTAGATGTGAAGGTGTGAGTGAAGCCTAAGGCCTAAGGCTAGATGTGAAGGTGTGAGTGAAGCCTAAGGCCTAAGGCTAGATGTGAAGGTGTGAGTGAAGCCTAAGCCTAGATGTGAAGGTGTGAGTGAAGCCTAAGGCTAGATGTGAAGGTGTGAGTGAGGCCTAAGGCCTAGATGTGAAGGTGTGAGTGAGGCCTAAGGCCTAGATGTGAAGGTGTGAGTGAGGCCTAAGGCCTAGATGTGAAGGTGTGAGTGAGGCCTAAGGCCTAGATGTGAAGGTGTGAGTGAGGCCTAAGGCCTAGATGTGAAGGTGTGAGTGAGGCCTAAGGCCTAAGGCCTAAGGCATTAAAGGTGTGAGTGAGGCCTAAGGCCTAAGGCCTAAGGCATTAAAGGTGTGAGTGAGGCCTAAGGCATTAAAGGTGTGAGTGAGGCCTAAGGCATTAAAGGTGTGAGTGAGGCCTAAGGCATTAAAGGTGTGAGTGAGGCCTAAGCCTCAAACAAACACAACTCAGACACAACGTTTTGGGCCAAACAAATAATTAGAAAGAAGAAAGAAAAGGGCAGGGTACAACCCTTTGTTTGTTGTTTTTCTTCTTTCTAATTATTTGTTCGGCCCAAAACATTGTGTTTGTTGTCATGAGTCCCATCTGAGTTGTCCACCTGTTGTCACCTGTGGAACAGGCCTTTAACCCATTTTGACCTGAGATCAGATTCTAAAAATGTCTTCTACATCCTGACAGTTTTCTGAAAAAGCTATGTTTCTATGTCAGTCGTTCTTCGATTTTTCAAAAATAGCAGATCTACAAGCTCATAGCGCGCCACTCGGTGGCGCGCTATGAGCTTGTAGATCTGCTATTTTTCAACAGCTAAAGCATAACATAATGCTAACACCAAAAGGGGTTAAATAAATACTTCATGAAACGTCTGTCTCGTTGTCATGAAAGGGGGCGGGACTGCAACGCTCTCTAGACATTTAAAAATCACACCTCAAGAAATTCCTTGCAGGTGATTTTTTTCCTAAGTATCAGAGTTTGGAAGCGCTCGTTATCAGTAACGCGACCTCCTGCTGCCTCCTGCATTATGTGCACATTCTAAACAGGTGGTACAGCTGGGCCGTTGAGTGATAGTCAACGAGCGCTTCAACTCCAGCAGAATCCCCTGCAAGGACACAAAGTAGTCATAACATGTCTACGGTGGATTTTTATTAAACAAACACATTGCAGATTGAAAGAGAATAATTCAAGTTTTCCGTACAGCTGCAATGTTGGTGAGTTTGACGTTGTTTAATACAATTAGAGAGGACTGTTCTGATTGGATGAATGGGCTGTCTATGGGAAGTGTCACCTAGTTAGCACCTTGCTGGCAAGATGGCCGCTGTGTGCATATATTGATTGATTGATTGATTGATTGATTGATTGAAATATTTATTAACAGTTTGCAGAATTACAGTACATTTCAAGCACAACTCAATACAAAGACTGTTAACTGTGAGTGGACGACCCAATTAAGCATTACACTTGTTTACAAGAGGGTCCACCTTGTTCAATTCATCAAAACATTTAGAGACGTACAAATAGACACTTCTATATAGACAAAGAACAGAACAGGAATTCATCATAAAGGAGGTAAAAAGGGAAAAGAAACATATACAGTGAGGGGAAAAAGGGGGGGGGGGTATTTAGACAGGTACATGGGTATCTTAGTGAAGTATTTAGACAGGTACATGGGTATCTTAGTGAAGTATTTAGACAGGTACATGGGTATCTTAGTGAAGTAAAAAAAGGGGTGGCTATCATCAATAGCCCACTGTTGCTGAGTGGCATGCACTTCCCAGCATGCACTGCGTGCCCACCTGGCGCTCGCGGTTGGCCGCCATGGCGTAGTGGACGCGCGCCGAGCCGGGGAAGTCCGCGGCCGCCAGATACTTCACGCCACTTCCTGTCCGCCGCTCGGGGAAGTCCGCGGCCGCCAGCTGGTACTTCACGCCACTTCCTGTCCGCCGCTCGCCCAGCGGCCTGGCGTCCTCGCCGCTCCGCTGGGACGCCGCCTCCCATTCTGGAGGACCGCCCCCCCCGCTCCGCAGCCACGGGCTGCCCCCCCGCAGCGCCTGGAGGAGAGAGAGAGAGAGAGAGACTGTAGATACATACCCCAATATGAGACAGTAAGACACGATAGAGAGACATATACCCCACTGGACATGTTAGAGAGAGAGAGAGAGAGAGAGAGAGAGAGAGAGAGAGAGAGAGAGAGAGAGAGAGACCCACACTAAACCTGGACATGTTAGAGAGAGAGAGAGAGAGAGAACGGTGTTCATATAAAACGGCTAAATAAAGTATTGTTTTCTGGTGTCCCTTTAGACCAGAACGGTGTTTTCAGGAGGTGAAAACGCAACAAAGTGAAACCACCTCCCAGAGTGGAAATCTTTGAGAACGCCGTTTTATCCCTTCTCCGTGTAAACAGGCAAAACGGTGAATCCGCAAAACCTATGACATCATGGCTCACGTTGGCTCACAGCGCACATGTTTATTACATTGATGCAGAGCAATATATGATATAATGGAGTTCCTGAACAAGCCTCCCTCCTCAACTAAAAGCGCTGCTCATCAGCGATGGTGAATGTGAAACCATGATGTAAATAAAATGCCTTGTGATAGGTGGCAGCAGCGTTTATGTAATGTATTATAAAATATATAACCATCCCGTGGCGCCAGTGACGTAGAGTCTGTGGGGGCCGGGGGGCCAGGGCCCCCATGAGGAATTGGACCTGAATATATATTCGCCTCGGTTCGTCCCGTTTGTGCCGCATCAGGTCGCGCCCGTTCGCGCAATTCTCGTCTTGCATTGACTGTGTATACAATCGCGCCGCTCTAACCATCCAAGTCTGGCACCTTAACACGTCTGTTTTCCTCACTGTCCGGGGCGGGGGTGGTGGGGGGTGGACCGCGTTGCCGGTCCCTTGTACACATGCAGATCAGGCATTGAAATGCTAATCTGGGTGCTTAACCTGCCAGGTAGGTATGTGTGTGAGGAGCTGATCACAGTCACAGATAGAGGGAAAGTGTTATATTTGGCACGGGCCCCCATGAGGATTATGAAAACTATTCGTCCCTGCGTGGCGCGCTCTGCCTGCATGCTCTGGGCTGCGGCCACAACCACGTCGTGTTCTGGAATCATTCAAAACCCCAATAGGGTTGCGTGAAGGGGTTCTTCTTCTTGCACGTGGGTGACTGGTCTATTTGGCAGCCCGTTACCGCCACCTAGCGACATTAGAGCGTTCTCGTGTAAATGGTCAATAAAAAAGGAGAACGCAACGGGACTTTGCCGTTTTATCTGGAGATGGTCGGCGTGTAAAAGAGATAGAGATAGATCTGCTGTTGTCAGCAACGCTTTCCCCTCAGCATATGGATCTATGGGTCTATGGATCTATGGATCTATGGGTCTATGGATCTATGGGTCTATGGGTCTGTCATCCTTATCAGTCTATGGATCTATGGGTCTATGGATCTGTCATCCTTATCGGTCTATGGATCTATGGGTCTATGGATCTATGGGTCTATGGGTCTGTCATCCTTATGGGTCTATGGGTCTATGGATCTATGGGTCTATGGGTCTGTCATCCTTATGGATCTATGGGTCTATGGATCTATGGGTCTATGGATCTATGGGTCTATGGATCTGTCATCCTTATGGGTCTATGGATCTATGGGTCTATGGGTCTGTCATCCTTATGGGTCTATGGATCTGTCATCCTTATGGGTCTATGGATCTATGGGTCTATGGATCTATGGGTCTATGGGTCTGTCATCCTTATGGATCTATGGGTCTATGGATCTATGGGTCTATGGATCTATGGATCTGTCATCCTTATGGGTCTATGGATCTATGGGTCTATGGATCTGTCATCCTTATGGGTCTATGGATCTGTCATCCTTATGGGTCTATGGATCTATGGGTCTATGGATCTGTCATCCTTATGGGTCTATGGGTCTATGGGTCTATGGATCTATGGGTCTGTCATCCTTATGGGTCTATGGATCTGTCATCCTTATGGGTCTATGGATCTGTCATCCTTATGGGTCTATGGATCTATGGGTCTGTCATCCTTATGGGTCTATGGGTCTGTCATCCTTATGGGTCTATGGATCTGTCATCCTTATGGGTCTATGGATCTATGGGTCTATGGGTCTATGGATCTATGGGTCTATGGATCTGTCATCCTTATGGATCTATGGATCTATCATCCTTATCGGTCTATGGATCTATGGGTCTATGGATCTATGGGTCTATGGATCTGTCATCCTTATGGGTCTATGGATCTATGGGTCTATGGGTCTATGGATCTATGGGTCTATGGATCTGTCATCCTTATGGGTCTATGGATCTGTGGGTCTATGGAACTGTCATCCTTATCGGTCTATGGATCTATGGGTCTATGGATCTGTCATCCTTATGGGTCTATGGATCTATGGGTCTATGGATCTATGGGTCTATGGGTCTATGGATCTATGGGTCTATGGATCTGTCATCCTTATGGGTCTATGGATCTATGGGTCTATGGATCTGTCATCCTTATCGGTCTATGGATCTATGGGTCTATGGATCTATGGGTCTATGGGTCTATGGATCTATGGGTCTATGGATCTGTCATCCTTATGGGTCTATGGATCTATGGGTCTATGGGTCTGTCATCCTTATCGGTCTATGGATCTATGGGTCTATGGATCTGTCATCCTTATGGGTCTATGGATCTATGGGTCTATGGATCTGTCATCCTTATCGGTCTATGGATCTATGGGTCTATGGATCTGTCATCCTTATCGGTCTATGGATCTATGGGTCTATGGGTCTGTCATCCTTATGGGTCTATGGATCTATGGGTCTATGGATC
>NC_136789.1:37224144-37231644 GCF_951216825.1 Electrona antarctica | reverse complement strand
TGTCCCACCATTCCATTCCATTCCGATTCTTGGGGTCACGATTCGATTCAAAATCGATTCTCAATCCAAAAGCATTTATTTTCCAGATTCAAAACGATTCTCTATTCAAAATGATTCTCGATTCAATACATAGGATTTCATCACAATCTACTCCAGCCAACTGAAGTGACTACAGTAACTTGAAAAGACATGATGTTTACTGTGATTAGGGTGAGCTTACATTTCATATCACAAACACCATGTAGTGAAAACTCCTGTAACTGTAACCAGAAAAAAATCTAATAAAAAATAAATAAATAAAGAAAATCGATTTTTGGAAATTATGAATCGATTTTGAATCGTTCATAACGGGAATCGCGATTCTAATTCAAACGCTTTTTGACACCCCTATTTGGGCATGCCTGACAAATAACTCCATATATGGGCATTAAAGGGACACATCTCCAGAGATTCTACAGCTGAACATAAATATACGTACAATCATAGCGAGTTAAGACAGCAACATTATTTATCCCGTTTCTTGTATGGAACGGAGGCTTTCAGAGTAAAAGCTGCCATATCCGCGCGCCCCCCCCCCCCCCCCCCCGAGCTGCTATTTTGTAAGAAATCCCGGCGCTGAATGTGTTAAAGTAAAACAACGTCAATGTACTTACAATGTACTTAGATGCTTTCCACCCCTGGGTGTGCCCAATCATTACTTTTCCTTGGCAGTTGGCAGTGGCACACACACACACACACACACACACACACACACACACACACACACACACACACACACACACACACACACACACACACACACACACACACACACACACACACATTTGTTCCGCAGCGCTGGCCTATGGTGACGCTATAGAGCAATAAACACCCTTCGTTTCAATCATAAAGAAAACTTCTCCTGGTTTCACTCAAACCGCTGCTCGCTAAAATGAGCTTCATTAAACTTTTTACTGTTAATATGTTCTGTCATGTTGTTGTTACATTAATTTAAAGGGTGGGAGGAAGACGAGGAAGACGAGGTGGTTTCATGACATGTGGGCAGAAAACAGAAACACAGTGATTTAAAGAAGCTTATATTACACTACGTTGAGACGACCTCGCTCCTGAACTGGTTGAACTGTAGAATTGTCCAGAAAGTCCATAATTGTGGCGTGACGAGACTGGAGTACGCGTCCCCAATGAGTGACTAGACTGGAGTACGCGTCCCCAATGAGTGACTAGACTGGAGTACGCGTCCCCAATGAGTGACTAGACTGGAGTACGCGTCCCCAATGAGTGACTAGACTGGAGTACGCGTCCCCAATGAGTGACTAGACTGGAGTATGTGTCTCCAGTTCCATAATGACTAGACTATAGAGTATGTGACTGTGTCCCCAGTTCCATAATGACTAGACTATAGAGTATGTGTCCCCAGTTCCATAATGACTAGACTATAGAGTATGTGTCCCCAGTTCCATAATGACTAGACTATAGAGTATGTGTCCCCAGTTCCATAATGACTAGACTATAGAGTATGTGTCCCCAGTTCCATAATGACTAGACTATAGAGTATGTGTCCCCAGTTCCATAATGACTAGACTATAGAGTATGTGTCCCCAGTTCCATAATGACTAGACTATAGAGTATGTGTCTCCAGTTCCATAATGACTAGACTATAGAGTATGTGTCTCCAGTTCCATAATGACTAGACTATAGAGTATGTGTCCCCAGTTCCATAATGACTAGACTATAGAGTACGTGTCCCCAGTTCCATAATGACTAGACTATAGAGTATGTGTCCCCAGTTCCATAATGACTAGACTATAGAGTATGTGTCCCCAGTTCCATAATGACTAGACTATAGAGTATATGTCCCCAGTTCCATAATGACTAGACTATAGAGTATATGTCCCCAGTTCCATAATGACTAGACTATAGAGTATATGACTGTGTCCCCAGTTCCATAATGACTAGACTATAGAGTATATGTCCCCAGTTCCATAATGACTAGACTATATAGTATGTGACTGTGTCCCCAGTTCCATAATGACTAGACTATAGAGTATGTGACCCCAGTTCCATAATGTAACCATGATACTACTGTATGGACACAGTAGTACACACTACAATTACAATCTACAATGTAGGCATTTATCAGATGCTCTTAATCCAGAGAGATTTACAGTAAGCAAGAACAACACATGGTGATAAAATACATCACATACATAGAGATAGTCATCAAGAATCATCAGTCTTATGATTGTTGTGTTCATAGCCCGTTATCTTATCACGATAGGTTTGCCACTCGTTTTATACATTGTCTAGTCTGGTGTATGTGTCATTGTTATGTATGTCCTGTATGTCATGTCTATAAAAAACCTAATAAAAACTAATATAAATAAGAATCATCAGTAAACCAAGAACCTAACATCTGTCTAACAGAATATCTATAGAGTGCTATGTCTACATAATATGCTATCTAAAATGACATAGTTGAGCCTTTGCATACGCCTGTAAGGTTGTCGAGGCTAAGTGCTACGTGCTAAGATGGAGTCTGCAATGGGAAGTTCATTCCATAGTTTAGATTGGGAGTGAGTCTGTAGTTCTGACTGCAATGGGAAGTTCATTCCATAGTTTAGATTGGGAGTGAGTCTGTAGTTCTGACTGCAATGGGAAGTTCATTCCATAGTTTAGATTGGGAGTGAGTCTGTAGTTCTGACTGCGTTGGGAAGTTCATTCCATAGTTTAGATTGGGAGTGAGTCTGTAGTTCTGACTGCGTTGGGAAGTTCATTCCATAATTTATATTGGGAGTGAGTCTGTAGTTCTGACTGCAATGGGAAGTTCATTCCATAGTTTAGATCGGGAGTGAGTCTGTAGTTCTGACTGCAATGGGAAGTTCATTCCATAGTTTAGATTGGGAGTGAGTCTGTAGTTCTGACTGAAGTTCATTCCATAGTTTAGATTGGGAGTGAGTCTGTAGTTCTGACTGCAATGGGAAGTTCATTCCATAGTTTAGATTGGGAGTGAGTCTGTAGTTCTGACTGCAATGGGAAGTTCATTCCATAGTTTAGATTGGGAGTGAGTCTGTAGTTCTGACTGCGTTGGGAAGTTCATTCCATAGTTTAGATTGGGAGTGAGTCTGTAGTTCTGACTGCGTTGGGAAGTTCATTCCATAATTTATATTGGGAGTGAGTCTGTAGTTCTGACTGCAATGGGAAGTTCATTCCATAGTTTAGATCGGGAGTGAGTCTGTAGTTCTGACTGCAATGGGAAGTTCATTCCATAGTTTAGATTGGTTCTGACTGAAGTTCATTCCATAGTTTAGATTGGGAGTGAGTCTGTAGTTCTGACTGCAATGGGAAGTTCATTCCATAGTTTAGATTGGGAGTGAGTCTGTAGTTCTGACTGCAATGGGAAGTTCATTCCATAGTTTAGATTGGGAGTGAGTCTGTAGTTCTGACTGCAATGGGAAGTTCATTCCATAGTTTAGATTGGGAGTGAGTCTGTAGTTCTGACTGCAATGGGAAGTTCACTCCATAGTTTAGATTGGGAGTGAGTCTGTAGTTCTGACTGCAATGGGAAGTTCATTCCATAGTTTAGATTGGGAGTGAGTCTGTAGTTCTGACTGTAATGGGAAGTTCATTCCATAGTTTTGGAGCCAGAAGGGAGAAGAGTCTGGGACGTGTGGAGCTATACACTATGGTTTATCTATAACTATAAATGCAACAAGTCTCTGTGTGTGACCTACTGCAGGCCTGGTTGACTAGATTTAGAATACATTTGTCCAGTGCATAGCCTACTGCAGGCCTGGTTGACTAGATTTAGAAGAAATTTGTCCAGTGCATAGCCTACTGCAGGCCTGACGAAGATGTAACTGACACATCGAAACGTTGTCGCTTTTTACTTGCACCCTGTTACAAATAAAATAAGGGCCTAAATCGTCTGAGCTGCTCCAGTGCCTTCTTGTTCGCATATATATGTCCTGCTCCTGAGATGCACCAGACTGGCCTGCTATAGGCTAGAGGCCTCTGAGATGCACCAGATTGGCCTGCTATAGGCTAGAGGCTCCTGAGATGCACCAGATTGGCCTGCTATAGGCTAGAGGCTCCTGAGATGCACCAGACTGGCCTGCTATAGGCTAGAGGCTCCTGAGATGCACCAGACTGGCCTGCTATAGGCTAGAGGCTCCTGAGATGCACCAGACTGGCCTGCTATAGGCTAGAGGCTCCTGAGATGCACCAGATTGGCCTGCTATAGGCTAGAGGCTCCTGAGATGCACCAGACTGGCCTGCTATAGGCTAGAGGCTCCTGAGATGCACCAGATTGGCCTGCTATAGGCTAGAGGCTCCTGAGATGCACCAGACTGGCCTGCTATAGGCTAGAGGCTCCTGAGATGCACCAGATTGGCCTGCTATAGGCTAGAGGCTCCTGAGATGCACCAGATTGGCCTGCTATAGGCTAGAGGCTCCTGAGATGCACCAGACTGGCCTGCTATAGGCTAGAGGCTCCTGAGATGCACCAGACTGGCCTGATATAGGCTAGAGGCTCCTGAGATGCACCAGACTGGCCTGCTATAGGCTAGAGGCTCCTGAGATGCACCAGACTGGCCTGCTATAGGCTAGAGGCTCCTGAGATGCACCAGACTGGCCTGCTATAGGCTAGAGGCTCCTGAGATGCACCAGATTGGCCTGCTATAGGCTAGAGGCTCCTGAGATGCACCAGACTGGCCTGCTATAGGCTAGAGGCTCCTGAGATGCACCAGATTGGCCTGCTATAGGCTAGAGGCTCCTGAGATGCACCAGACTGGCCTGCTATAGGCTAGAGGCTCCTGAGATGCACCAGATTGGCCTGCTATAGGCTAGAGGCTCCTGAGATGCACCAGACTGGCCTGCTATAGGCTAGAGGCTCCTGAGATGCACCAGATTGGCCTGCTATAGGCTAGAGGCTCCTGAGATGCACCAGACTGGCCTGCTATAGGCTAGAGGCTCCTGAGATGCACCAGATTGGCCTGCTATAGGCTAGAGGCTCCTGAGATGCACCAGACTGGCCTGCTATAGGCTAGAGGCTCCTGAGATGCACCAGATTGGCCTGCTATAGGCTAGAGGCTCCTGAGATGCACCAGATTGGCCTGCTATAGGCTAGAGGCTCCTGAGATGCACCAGATTGGCCTGCTATAGGCTAGAGGCGCGGCTGGAACTCCCTTCTACACAAGTCTCTGTGTGTATATCTGTCTAATCCACTTGAGAACCGTTCGCCCCACCGACTTCAAATTTGACACACGCATTCCAAACCCCCATTTTTCTATATCAGTGGTTCTCAAACTATTTCATGTCAAGGACTCCCAAAAATATATGTAATTGGCCGCCGACCCCCATCTGAAAATACTGTATGTTGTTCCAGGGACCCCCCCCCCCCCCTCCCAGAAGCAAAGATTTTAGTTAAAAACGTTCGCTCTGAAAGAATATATATTCAAAGATTTGCGCCACATTTTCCACGATTTCTCAAAAAATAGCAGACCTACAAGCTCGTAGCGCGGCACTCGGTGCCATGCTATGAGCTTGTAGATCTGCTATTTTTCAACAGCTAAAGTATAACATAATGCTTAAAACACCAAAAGGGGTTCCCGTCCTGAATGGGACGACGCGAGGACGTTCAAGGCCTGATTGAATTATGACCACATTCAAATATCAAAAGCCACACTGTGGAAAAATACATGAACATCAAGTTCTCTGAGTTTCCATGAACTGTACTTTTCATTTCTCTCCTCGGGGAAAACGAGACTTGATTTATGTACTTTCTCCCACTTTGGCGACACTTTGCATTGTGGGAAAACAGTGTATGTTTCCTAATGCAATTAGCCCTTTGCTAAGCCCCGCCCCCAACCCCTCCTCCTCCAATAGGCACGTTAGCAGCAAGCTGTCCTTCTCCCCCATAGAGATGCATGTGAAATGACGGGATTTCTCCATATAAATAATCCATCATTTCAGAAGCAAGAGCTTCAAAATGTCTTCTAAATCTAGTCTACCAGGCCTGCAGTAGGCTATGCACTGGACACATGTCTTCTAAATCTAGTCAACCAGGCCTGCAGTAGGCTATGCACTGGACACATGTCTTCTAAATCTAGTCAACCAGGCCTGCAGTAGGCTATGCACTGGACACATGTCTTCTAAATCGAGTCAACCAGGCCTGCAGTAGGCTATGCACTGGACACATGTCTTCTAAATCTAGTCAACCAGGCCTGCAGTAGGCTATGCACTGGACACATGTCTTCTAAATCTAGTCTACCAGGCCTGCAGTAGGCTATGCACTGGACACATGTCTTCTAAATCTAGTCTACCAGGCCTGCAGTAGGCTATGCACTGGACACATGTCTTCTAAATCTAGTCTACCAGGCCTGCAGTAGGCTATGCACTGTACACATGTCTTCTAAATCTAGTCTACCAGGCCTGCAGTAGGCTATGCACTGGACACATGTCTTCTAAATCTAGTCAACAAGGCCTGCAGTAGACTATGCACTGGACACATGTCTTCTAAATCTAGTCAACCAGGCCTGCAGTAGGCTATGCACTGGACACATGTCTTCTAAATCTAGTCAACCAGGCCTGCAGTAGGCTATGCACTGGACACATGTCTTCTAAATCTAGTCAACCAGGCCTGCAGTAGGCTATGCACTGGACACGTCTTCTAAATCTAGTCAACCAGGCCTGCAGTAGGCTATGCACTGGACACATGTCTTCTAAATCTAGTCAACCAGGCCTGCAGTAGGCTATGCACTGGACACATGTCTTCTAAATCTAGTCAACCAGGCTTGCAGTAGGCTATGCACTGGACACATGTCTTCTAAATCTAGTCAACCAGGCCTGCAGTAGGCTATGCACTGGACACATGTCTTCTAAATCTAGTCTACCAGGCCTGCAGTAGGCTATGCACTGGACACATGTCTTCTAAATCTAGTCTACCAGGCCTGCAGTAGGCTATGCACTGGACACATGTCTTCTAAATCTAGTCTACCAGGCCTGCAGTAGGCTATGCACTGGACACATGTCTTCTAAATCTAGTCAACCAGGCCTGCAGTAGGCTATGCACTGGACACATGTCTTCTAAATCTAGTCTACCAGGCCTGCAGTAGGCTATGCACTGGACACATGTCTTCTAAATCTAGTCTACCAGGCCTGCAGTAGGCTATGCACTGGACACATGTCTTCTAAATCTAGTCAACCAGGCCTGCAGTAGGCTATGCACTGGACACATGTCTTCTAAATCTAGTCAACCAGGCCTGCAGTAGGCTATGCACTGGACACATGTCTTCTAAATCTAGTCAACCAGGCCTGCAGTAGGCTATGCACTGGACACATGTCTTCTGAATCTAGTCTACCAGGCCTGCTGTCGCAGCGTGACGTGTTGAGCTTGTAGATCGGCGGCATCAAGGCCCGCCAAAATATATTTTAGTCGACTAAATCAACTGTAGACCATTTTCAACCATTCAAAATGTGACTGAAACTATATGAAAACTAGTC
>NC_136789.1:37216644-37219144 GCF_951216825.1 Electrona antarctica | reverse complement strand
GAAAACACAATAAACCAACCAGTGATGGTATTGTTGACAATTGGCAGGCAATATTGTTGATAATATTGATGCGTACACTGTGCACGTTCTGCGAGATTTACTTTGTGGTACAACGGTGTTGTGTGCCGAAAACAGCTGATCCACACACAAGCTCACGGCGCATCGCATCCAAGCATTGTGAAGCATGCAACATTCGAGGCGCGACACCGCCGTACGACGGAGCATCGCCGCATAGTGTTGCTCGGGCAGAGCTTTATTGGCGACTCGCGAAGCGGGTTGTGGCGGGTTATGCCGTTGTCATGATGCCATGTTTAGATTGTTTACCGACTGAACATACCGGTCAGAAAGCTGGGGAAGTCACGGCAAAACTTTGCAGAGAAGGACGGTGCTGTAGTAGCAGCCAAGGAAATGCGACAGCCCACTCCTCGAGAAACTTTCGCTGACGTCGTTCTGACTCATTTACTTTTTCTATCGTCACTTTTTCCTCTCTGTGACTGTGTCCGTAGTATTTCTTACCTTTTCCCCAGGCTGCTGGCCTGTTTTGGGCTCATGAGCCGGGAGCTCTCTCATAGCTTCACGCAGGCTAGTAGAGCTACAGTGTGTGTGGTGGTGGTGGTGGCGGCGGCGGGGGGTTGGAGCCGGGAGCTCTCTCATAGCTTCACGCGTGCTAGTAGAGCTACAGTGTGTGGTGGAGCCGGGAGCTCTCTCATAGCTTCACGCGTGCTAGTAGAGCTACAGTGTGTGGTGGAGCAGGGAGCTCTCTCATAGCTTCACACAGGCTAGTAGAGCTACAGTGTGTGGTGGAGCCGGGAGCTCTCTCATAGCTTCACACAGGCTAGTAGAGCTACAGTGTGTGGTGGAGCAGGGAGCTCTCTCATAGCTTCACGCGTGCTAGTAGAGCTACAGTGTGTGGTGGAGCAGGGAGCTCTCTCATAGCTTCACACAGGCTAGTAGAGCTACAGTGTGTGGTGGAGCAGGGAGCTCTCTCATAGCTTCACACAGGCTAGTAGAGCTACAGTGTGTGGTGGAGCAGGGAGCTCTCTCATAGCTTCACACAGGCTAGTAGAGCTACAGTGTGTGGTGGAGCAGGGAGCTCTCTCATAGCTTCACACAGGCTAGTAGAGCTACAGTGTGTGGTGGCGGCGGCGGGGGCGGAGGGGGGGGGGGGGGGTTGCTTGGGAGAGAGATAGAAAGCAGGGGAAGATGCGGAGGCGGCGCGCAATGACCACGTTCAAGACATATATATCTCATGTTGTGTGAGTGTTTATATATCCAACTAAACTAAGACGTTCACTCAAAATGCACACTTGCCCGATCGGGCAAGCCGGTAGCAACCTTCACCTGCCCGACCATTTTTTTTACTTGCCCCGGGCAAGCGGGCAAGCGTTAGTGTCAACCCCTGTAGCGCCCAGGATTACATTAGATCATTTACACTGGGTGGAAAAATGGGTTGCAAAATCGTGGGGTAAAAATTATAGAAAAGAAAATATATATATATATATACTACAATGTAGAAATAGTCCTGTTACTAAAATAATTCTAAATGTTCTTGTGAGTGAAAGTACTAAAGTATTTGGCAAAATGTACTTAAAGTACCAACAGTAAAAGTACTTATTGTGCATTGATTTAATGTCCCGTTTCAAGTTTTCAAATGTCTACAAAAATGACAGAAAGCCCGGACTGGAGTCTGTTCCATTGCACTGTCAGTCTGAAAGCCCGGACTGGAGTCTGTTCCATTGCACTGTCAGTCTGAAAGCCCGGACTGGAGTCTGTTCCATTGCACTGTCAGTCTGAAAGCCCGGACTGGAGTCTGTTCCACTGCACTGTCAGTCTGAAAGCCCGGACTGGAGTCTGTTCCATTGCACTGTCAGTCTGAAAGCCCGGACTGGAGTCTGTTCCATTGCACTGTCAGTCTGAAAGCCCGGACTGGAGTCTGTTCCACTGCACTGTCAGTCTGAAAGCCCGGACTGGAGTCTGTTCCATTGCACTGTCAGTCTGAAAGCCCGGACTGGAGTCTGTTCCATTGCACTGTCAGTCTGAAAGCCCGGACTGGAGTCTGTTCCACTGCACTGTCAGTCTGAAAGCCCGGACTGGAGTCTGTTCCATTGCACTGTCAGTCTGAAAGCCCGGACTGGAGTCTGTTCCATTGCACTGTCAGTCTGAAAGCCCGGACTGGAGTCTGTTCCACTGCAGCTTTATAATGATATAAAACGCTGTAATCCATGTTTTGACAGCTCCCGTCGCTTGGCCACGCCTTCTTCAGCGATCCTAGGCGTGTTTTACGCGCTGCCGTTCACTCTCATGTTTACGGCTCGACTACACTGTCTCTTTACTCTAAATCTACGACGCTCTCCGTGGTTTAGAGTTTAGCCCGAAACGCAGATGTTCTGACTTAATCAAGCATCTCGTTTGGAATATAAACGCTTCTAGAGAGACATCAGACAAGGTAGTAGTGGAAGAATTCACCTCCTTTTGGGGGAGAAATGTAATTCCCACTAAG
>NC_136789.1:37204144-37214144 GCF_951216825.1 Electrona antarctica | reverse complement strand
TTCAATATGCTGCCTATAGATAAGGAACAAACACACTGTTCAATATGCTGCCTATAGATATAGAACAACCACACCGTTCAATATGCTGCCTATAGATATAGAACAACCACACCGTTCAATATGCTGCCTATAGATATAGAACAACCACACTGTTATGTTATGCTGCCTATAGATATAGAACAACCACACCGTTCAATATGCTGCCTATAGATATAGAACAACCACACCGTTCAATATGCTGCCTATAGATATAGAACAACCACACCGTTCCGTTGGTGTTGTTATGCTGCCTATAGATATAGAACAACCACACCGTTCAATATAAAATGCTTCATGAAAACAATCATATTTTAAGTAAAAATAATACATATCTCAACATTTTCCATACAGTAAGTGCCGTACAGTAAATACAGTATACTGTCCACCACTCGGACAGCTGGTTCAATCTGAGAACCATCTGAGAACCCATCGTCCACAAATAAAGGGAACAACAGCGCCCCCTTTTACTTGAATTTGACGGAGTCTCGAGAGACTAGAATGTTACTGACTGACTGACTGACTGACTGACTGACTGACAGAGTGACAGACTGACAGAGTGACAGACAGACAGAGTGACAGACAGACAGAGTGACAGACAGACAGAGTGACAGACAGACAGAGTGACAGACAGACAGAGTGACAGACAGACAGAGTGACAGAACACAGCTGTTTCCTGGATGCCAACCTTTCAGACTGAGTTGACAAACACAATGAGTAGGTGTTGAAAGTCTCTGGCTCTTCAGAACGCTGCATTTAGAAACACTCTGGAACGACAGCACTGGACAGACGGACGGATGGACGGACTGATGGATGGACTGATGATTCTTGATGACTATTCTTATGTATTTGATGTATTTGTTCTAAGTCACTCTGGACTAATACTGCGACATACTAGCGTCATGTCCAGGGGGTGTACTTGTACATCAAGCTGCCTCACGCTACAGAAACAGGAGATAGGCTCCTGCCCTATGGGCCTCATGGCTCGGCAAGGCTACTTACTACTACTACTCTGTAGTGAGCGTCTGATAAATGCCTACATTAGTAGCATTACTGTTTTTTTTATGTTTTATGCCTTGCTTTCTTTTCTTTTCTTCCTCCATTTCTCTGTAAAGCACTTTGAGCTGCATGTAATGTCATGAAAGGTGCTATACAAATAAAGTTGTATTATTATTTATTTATTATTGTAAATTGTAGGAGGGTAGAGGAAGAGGACGGATATAGACTTGCTAGAAGACGTCCATGTTTTTGCAGGAGCGGGGGAGGGGGGGAGGGTTGTTTAATATGGCCTGTTGACACCTGTGTGTGGATGTGCTGCTCAGAGCTTTCCAAACCTCTCCCTGGTGCTGCTGCTAACGTGCGATATGCTGACGTTCCATCACACATAATAGGAACATAAATCTGGAATACATTCTGTCGGGGGTTCGCTAAGATGGCTGCTTGGCAGGAAGGCAGGAGGCCATGGTGGTAGAGTCTCTGTCTGCATCGTTACTTAACGTTAAGTAACGTCGTTAGGTTAATGGATTACTGCCCATAAAACTAATCTCGTTAAATTACAAATTACCTTCTGAGAAAAGTAATTTAATAGATTATTTCTACGTTATTTTCCGTTACCCGACAATTAAAACCCATTTTTGAATGCTTGCGCAAGTTACATTGTATCACTGCCTAGCGTCATTGCGCCGCATTATCACGGCCCATATTATGAATTAATTAACCTAAAACCAAGAATGATAGACACTATACTGACGGACAATATCCCCTTTACAGCTCTCTCTTTATTAACCAATATAATTCGCCACAATCGCCAGCCTATACACGTATAGGACTGGACAGGAGAGTACAGACAATATGCCATAATGAGGCTGTTGCGCTGTGCTCCAACCAGCCAGCGCACAGGACACCCTCCAAGCCGCGCACCGCGGCGCACAGGACACCCTCCACGCCGCGCACCGCGGCGCGCAGGACACCCTCTCCACACCGCGCACCGCAGCGCGGGACTCCCTCTCCACACCGCGGCGCGCAGGACACCCTCTCCACACCGCGGCGTGCAGGACACCCTCTCCACACCGCGGCGCGCAGGACACCCTCTCCACACCGCGGCGCGCAGGACACCCTCTCCACACCGCGGCGCGCAGGACACCCTCTCCACACCGCGGCGCACAGGACACCCTCTCCACGCCGCGGCGCACAGGACACCCTCTCCACGCCGCGGCGCACAGGACACCCTCTCCACACCGCGGCGCACAGGACACCCTCTCCACGCCGCGGCGCGCAGGACACCCTCTCCACGCCGCGGCGCACAGGACACCCTCTCCACGCCGCGCACCGCGGCGCACAGGACACCCTCCCCACGCCGCGGCGCGCAGGACACCCTCTCCACGCCGCGGCGCGCAGGACACCCTCTCCACGCCGCGGCGCGCAGGACACCCTCTCCACACCGCGGCGCACAGGACACCTTCTCCACGCCGCGCACCGCGGCGCGCATCAATAACAACAAGCAAGCTAGGGACAGTAGAGCTACTATGAGGCAAATATCAGTATTTCTGGTCTTCTGGCCGTTGGCATCAGAGACGTGCAGAGTGTGTTAGAGGGGCAGGGGCTGAAATCCTGTAAGAGGGCACTTTTGGACAGAAATTGCGAAAATAGCAGATCTACAAGCTCTCAACGCGTCACAGCGAGCTTGTAGATCAGCTATTTTCGAGGCGCAACAACAGCACTCTTTAGCTAGTGGAGATGCAGGTGTAACGACATGGATTTATAAACAAATTTGTTCAACGTAAAATACTACAGGAAAAAAAGCAATTCTCCTGAATGCTGCCTTCCTTCTGGCATGGCATGGAAAGGAGAGGAGGGCATTTAGCATTTCTTTCACCATGTAGTAAATGTTGCATTTGTGGTCTGGAGAGGGCAGTTGTTTTACAGACGGGTAAAAGGGCAGTTGTTTTACAGACGGGTAAAAGGGCAGTTGTTTTACAGATTGGTAAAAGGGACAGTTGTTTTACAGACGGGTAAAAGGGCAGTTGTTTTACAGACGGGTAAAAGGGCAGTTGTTTTACAGACGGGTAAAAGGGCAGTTGTTTTACAGACGGGTAAAAGGGCAGTTGTTTTACAGACGGGTAAAAGGGCAGTTGTTTTACAGACGGGTAAAAGGGCAGTTGTTTTACAGACGGGTAAAAGGGCAGTTGTTTTACAGATGGGTAAAAGGGCAGTTGTTTTACAGACGGGTAAAAGGACAGTTGTTTTACAGACGGGTAAAAGGGCAGTTGTTTTACAGACGGGTAAAAGGGCAGTTGTTTTACAGACGGGGTAAAAGGGCAGTTGTTTTACAGACAGGTAAAAGGGGCAGGGGCTGAAGCCCCCTTTGATGTCTATGTGTGCACGTCCGTGGTTGGCATAGCTGGGGTTAAAGGCCATAAACATTGTGATATATATTGAGCTAATGAATGTTCTATATTTAATCATGTAGCATACTGTAAATTACATCATCATCACAGAGTCACGACAACACTCCACATGTCATCTGAGGTGAGCTCTGCTCTCTGGAGATGCACTGGAGACAGGCTGCAACACAACACACTGTCTGAGGTGAGCCCTGCTCTCTGGAGACACACCATGGATGGAGACGGGCTGCAACACAACACACTGGAGATGCACCATGGATGGAGACGGGCTGCAACACAACACACTGGAGAAAGGCTGCAACACAACACACTGGAGATGCACCATGGATGGAGACAGGCTGCAACACAACACACTGGAGATGCACAGAAAGGGACATTTTTGGCCGAAAACCGAATATCCGAATATGATTAATATTATATATATTTTTCCTACCATTGCTGTCATGGCCTTAACGCATTTTGACCTGAGATCAGATTCTATAAATGTCTTCTACAACCTGACAGTTTAAATGTCTTCTACAACCTGACAGTTTAAATGTCTTCTACAACCTGACAGTTTAAATGTCTTCTACAACCTGACAGTTTAAATGTCTTCTACAACCTGACAGTTTAAATGTCTTCTACAACCTGACAGTTTAAATGTCTTCTACATCCTGACAGTTTAAATGTCTTCTACATCCTGACAGTTTAAATGTCTTCTACATCCTGACAGTTTAAATGTCTTCTACATCCTGACAGTTTAAATGTCTTCTACAACCTGACAGTTTAAATGTTCTTCTACAACCTGACAGTTTTCTGAAAAAGCTATGTTTCTATGTCAGTCGCTCTTCGATTTTTCAAAAATAGCAGACCTACAAGATCTGCTATTTTTCAATAGCTAAAGCATAACATAATGCTAACACCAAAAGGGGTTCCCGCCCAGAATTAGTTAAAGCTACCTGATTATGGCAAAATAAATGGTTATGGCAAAACTTATTCAGCTCTTTTGAATGCATTCATTGCATACACTATTCGGTGATATATTTTCTGCCTATTCAGGCCGAAACCGAATAGGGTGCATTTTAGCATCACTACAACACACCATGGATGCACTGTTTCGATTTTAGTTTTAGTCTCTTGAATAGTTTTCATTTAGTTTTAGTCACATTTTAGTCACCTGGAATGTTAGTGTTAGTCTAGTTCTAGTCGACTAAATATCATAGGATTTTAGTTGAATCTACTAAATCTACAGTTGGTTTAGTCGACTAAAGGTATTTAGGCGGGCCTCGATGTCGTCGTAATGACTGGTTTTACACTTGCTGAAAATAGCAGAAGTTGTAGATCTGCTATTTTCAGCATGCAACCAAGTGTAAAATGACTTGTACTGGATCTCTTGTCCACTAGTCCCTTCCTAACATTTTAGTCTAGTCTTTATTTGTTGACGAAATCGTCAGTATATTTACTTGCGCAAGCAGAGCGCGCAAGTAATAGTTTTCGTCCAGGGCGATGTTTGATGCGTATGCGCCATGCCAGCGTATGACGTAATGACTACTTGTGCTTGATATGGCAGTGGTGTCAGATTACATACATGCATACATTGGGGGCATTACCTTTAATCCTCCGACACTAAAACATATCGTCATTACGTCACCATCGAACACCAATTACACCCTGGCATTGGGTCCTTTAATCCACATCTTTATTACGTCATCATTGAGAGCTAGTTGTACCAGTTATACCCTGACGTCATATGCTGCTACGATACATACGCAAAGTAACCACAGTATACCGCTAATCAACTTACACATTTAATTTGTAATTTTTTGTAATTATTACATATACATATACATAGAGGCATTTCCTTTAATACACATCAGTACTTGTGTGCTCTGCTTGCACACTAGGCCATTTATGGCCATTCATGGCCTACTAGTGCACAACAAGCAAGTACACTGGACAGAGTGCAGTTCTAGTTAGTCATCACTGGACAGAGTGCAGTTCTAGTTAGTCATCACTGGACAGAGTGCAGTTCTAGTTAGTCATCACTGGACAGAGTGCAGTTCTAGTTAGTCATCACTGGACAGAGTGCAGTTCTAGTTAGTCATCCTAGTAGGCACTGGACAGAGTGCAGTTCTAGTTAGTCATCCTAGTAGGCAGTTCTAGTTAGTCATCCTAGTAGGCACTGGACAGAGTGCAGTTCTAGTTAGTCATCCTAGTAGGCACTGGACAGAGTGCAGTTCTAGTTAGTCATCCTAGTAGGCACTGGACAGAGTGCAGTTCTAGTTAGTCATCACTGGACAGAGTGCACTGGACAGAGTGCAGTTCTAGTTAGTCATCCTAGTAGGCACTGGACAGAGTGCAGTTCTAGTTAGTCATCACTGGACAGAGTGCACTGGACAGAGTGCAGTTCTAGTTAGTCATCCTAGTAGGCACTGGACAGAGTGCAGTTCTAGTTAGTCATCCTAGTAGGCACTGGACAGAGTGCAGTTCTAGTTAGTCATCCTAGTAGGCACTGGACAGAGTGCAGTTCTAGTTAGTCATCCTAGTAGGCACTGGACAGAGTGCAGTTCTAGTTAGTCATCACTGGACAGAGTGCACTGGACAGAGTGCAGTTCTAGTTAGTCATCCTAGTAGGCACTGGACAGAGTGCAGTTCTAGTTAGTCATCCTAGTAGGCACTGGACAGAGTGCAGTTCTAGTTAGTCATCCTAGTAGGCACTGGACAGAGTGCAGTTCTAGTTAGTCATCCTAGTAGGCACTGGACAGAGTGCAGTTCTAGTTAGTCATCCTAGTAGGCACTGGACAGAGTGCAGTTCTAGTTAGTCATCACTGGACAGAGTGCACTGGACAGAGTGCAGTTCTAGTTAGTCATCCTAGTAGGCACTGGACAGAGTGCAGTTCTAGTTAGTCATCCTAGTAGGCACTGGACAGAGTGCAGTTCTAGTTAGTCATCCTAGTAGGCACTGGACAGAGTGCAGTTCTAGTTAGTCATCCTAGTAGGCACTGGACAGAGTGCAGTTCTAGTTAGTCATCCTAGTAGGCACTGGACAGAGTGCAGTTCTAGTTAGTCATCATTGGACAGAGTGCACTGGACAGAGTGCAGTTCTAGTTAGTCATCACTGGACAGAGTGCACTGGACAGAGTGCAGTTCTAGTTAGTCATCCTAGACACTGGACAGAGTGCAGTTCTAGTTAGTCATCACTGGACAGAGTGCACTGGACAGAGTGCAGTTCTAGTTAGTCATCCTAGACACTGGACAGAGTGCAGTTCTAGTTAGTCATCACTGGACAGAGTGCACTGGACAGAGTGCAGTTCTAGTTAGTCATCCTAGACACTGGACAGAGTGCAGTTCTAGTTAGTCATCACTGGACAGAGTGCAGTTCTAGTTAGTCATCCTAGACACTGGACAGAGTGCAGTTCTAGTTAGTCATCCTAGACACTGGACAGAGTGCAGTTCTAGTTAGTCATCACTGGACAGAGTGCAGTTCTAGTTAGTCATCCTAGACACTGGACAGAGTGCAGTTCTAGTTAGTCATCACTGGACAGAGTGCAGTTCTAGTTAGTCATCACTGGACAGAGTGCAGTTCTAGTTAGTCATCACTGGACAGAGTGCAGTTCTAGTTAGTCATCACTGGACAGAGTGCAGTTCTAGTTAGTCATCACTGGACAGAGTGCAGTTCTAGTTAGTCATCACTGGACAGAGTGCAGTTCTAGTTAGTCATCACTGGACAGAGTGCAGTTCTAGTTAGTCATCACTGGACAGAGTGCAGTTCTAGTTAGTCATCCTAGTAGGCACTGGACAGAGTGCAGTTCTAGTTATTCATCACTGGACAGAGTGCAGTTCTAGTTAGTCATAACTGGACAGAGTGCAGTTCTAGTTAGTCATCACTGGACAGAGTGCAGTTCTAGTTAGTCATCCTAGCTTAGTTTGCATTTAGTTTCCATTACTGTATGGAGCTGACCTGTTCTGACATTCCATATGTTCATCTGACCTCATCAAACCCTGTACACTCAAGACACGCTCCATATACGGCCAGTACAGAATTCATTCCATATGTTGATCTGACCCCCCCCCCCCCCCCCCGCCCCACCCAGGAGGATGTGAGGATGCCACCTCAGGCTCTTACTGGTAAATACTAAATACATCAACAAGTTACTGTTAATCTAGTAACACACACACACACACACACACACACACACACACACACACACACACACACACACACACACACACACACACACACACACACACACACACACACACACACACACACACACACACACACACACACAGAGAGAGAGAGAGAGTATAAGGAAGCAACAGTGATCAGATAAGGTCATCTTGTGATATTCAAAGTGGTTTGACATGTTGTTGTCAGTGTGTGTGTGTGTGTGTGTGTGTGTGTGTGTGTGTGTGTGTGTGTGTGTGTGTGTGTGTGTGTGTGTGTGTGTGTGTGTGTGTGTGTGTGTGCAACCCTGATCAGTTTACAGAACCTTACAGGAAGACATGTGGACGTACTGCACTGCACTGCACTGCACTGCACTGTACTGCACTGCACTGCACTGCACTGTACTGTACTGCACTGCACTGCACTGCACTGCACTGCACTGCACTGCACTGCACTGCACTGTACTGTACTGTACTGTACTGTACTGTACTGTACTGCACTCTTTATCTACTAGTGGAGATGCAGGGTGTAAAGACATGGATTTATAAACACATTGTGTTCAAGTTCAGGATACTCTGGAAATGGACGCAATTCTCCTGAATGCTGCCTTCCTTCCAGCATGGAGAGCAGTGTTACACAGAAACACCTCCCCATGGAGGAGCAGTGTTACACAGAAACACCTCCCCCATGGAGGAGCAGTGTTACACAGAAACACCTCCCCCATGGAGGAGCAGTGTTACACAGAAACACCTCCCCCATGGAGGAGCAGTGTTACACTGAAACACCTCCCCCATGGAGGAGCAGTGTTACACAGAAACACCTCCCCCATGGAGGAGCAGTGTTACACTGAAACACCTCCCCCATGGAGGAGCAGTGTTACACAGAAACACCTCCCCCATGGAGGAGCAGTGTTACACTGAAACACCTCCCCCATGGAGGAGCAGTGTTACACAGAAACACCTCCCCCATGGAGGAGCAGTGTTACACAGAAACACCTCCCCCATGGAGGAGCAGTGTTACACAGAAACACCTAACCCATGGAGGAGCAGTGTTACACAGAAACACCTCCCCATGGAGGAGCAGTGTTACACAGAAACACCTCCCCCATGGAGGAGCAGTGTTACACAGAAACACCTCCCCCATGGAGGAGCAGTGTTACACAGAAACACCTCCCCATGGAGGAGCAGTGTTACACAGAAACACCTCCCCATGGAGGAGCAGTGTTACACAGAAACACCTCCCCATGGAGGAGCAGTGTTACACAGAAACACCTCCCCCATGGAGGAGCAGTGTTACACAGAAACACCTCCCCCATGGAGGAGCAGTGTTACACTGAAACACCTCCCCCATGGAGGAGCAGTGTTACACAGAAACACCTCCCCATGGAGGAGCAGTGTTACACAGAAACACCTCCCCATGGAGGAGCAGTGTTACACAGACAGAAAGGGAGAGAGAGAAAGAAAGAAAGAAAGAAAGTAAGGGCTGAGCAGCTCTGATTCTCTTCCTTTGTTTCTTTTTCTGTTGTTGTTCTCTCTCTCTCTCTCTCTGTCTCTCTCTCTCTGTCTCTCTCTCTCTCTGTCTCTCTCTCTCTGTCTCTCTCTGTCTCTCTCTGTCTCTCTCTCTCTGTCTCTCTCTCTCTGTCTCTCTCTCTCTGTCTCTCTCTCTCTCTCTCTCTCTCTCTCTCTCTCTCTCTGTCTCTCTCTCTCTCTCTCTGTCTCTCTCTCTCTGTCTCTCTCTCTGTCTCTCTCTCTCTCTCTCTCTCTCTCTCTCTCTCTCTCTCTCTCTCTCTCTCTGTCTCTCTCTCTGTCTCTCTCTCTCTCTCTCTCTCTCTCTGTTCTCAATTAAAGCTGTCCTCAGGAAACTCAATCTCACCGCTCACACTGCTGTCCCATTCACACACACACACACACACACACACACACACACACACACACACACACACACACACACACACACACACACACACACACACACACACACACACACACACACACACACACACACACACACACACACACACACACACACACACACACACACGCGCACACCCTCCCTCCTCCCCCAATCCGTTCAAAAAGAGTTAACGTATACGAGAAAGACAGACAGGCAGACAGACAGACAGACATGGAGAGAAGTCTTCTGAAAAACAGCAGATCTACAAGCCCATGGCGCGTTGCCTTGTGACACACTGTGGGCTTGTAGATCATGTAGTTCAGAGAGCTGTGATTTAAAGTCAGAACTCACCAGGTCAGTGGCTGTGTGGAGCGCCTCGCACGCTGGGAGAGAGACACCCACAGAGACAGGGGAGAGAGAGAGAGAGAGACACCCGCAGAGACAGGGGAGAGAGAGAGAAAGACAGGGGAGAGAGAGACACCCACAGAGACAGACAGAGGAGAGAGATAGAGAGAGGAGA
>NC_136789.1:37199817-37203944 GCF_951216825.1 Electrona antarctica | reverse complement strand
TAAATGGAAACTACATGAAAACTAAATGGAAACTACATGAAAACTAAATGGAAACTACATGAAAACTAAATGGAAACTACATGAAAACTAAATGGAAACTACATGAAAACTAAATGGAAACTACATGAAAACTAAATGGAAACTACATGAAAACTACATGAAAACTAAATGAAAACTACATGAAAACTAAATGGAAAATACATGAAAACTAAATGGAAACTACATGAAAACTAAATGGAAACTACATGAAAACTAAATGGAAACTACATGAAAACTACATGAAAACTAAATGAAAACTAAATGGAAACTACATGAAAAGTAAATGGAAACTACATGAAAACTACATGAAAACTAAATGGAAACTACATGAAAACTAAATGGAAACTACATGAAAACTAAATGGAAACTACATGAAAACTAAATGGAAACTACATGAAAACTACATGAAAACTACATGAAAACTAAATGAAAACTACATGAAAACTACATGAAAAATAAATGGAAACTACATGAAAACTAAATGGAAACTACATGAAAACTAAATGGAAACTACATGAAAACTAAATGAAAACTACATGAAAACTAAATGGAAAATACATGAAAACTAAATGGAAACTACATGAAAACTAAATGGAAACTACATGAAAACTAAATGGAAACTACATGAAAACTAAATGAAAACTACATGAAAACTAAATGGAAACTACATGAAAACTAAATGGAAACTACATGAAAACTAAATGGAAACTACATGAAAACTAAATGGAAACTACATGAAAACTAAATGGAAACTACATGAAAACTAAATGGAAACTACATGAAAACTAAATGGAAACTACATGAAAACTAAATGGAAACTACATGAAAACTACATGAAAACTAAATGAAAACTACATGAAAACTACATGAAAACTAAATGGAAACTACATGAAAACTAAATGGAAAATACATGAAAACTAAATGGAAACTACATGAAAACTAAATGGAAAATACATGAAAACTAAGCTATGACAACTAAGACTAAATATGTTGACAATTTCGTCAACAAATAAAAAAGCTAGACTCAAAAGAAAGGGACTAGTGGACAAGAGATCCAGTATAATTTGACTGCATGCTGAAAATAGCCGCTGTTTGCGAGCGATATATATATATATATATATATATATATATATATATACACAACATGTGCATCCAATGAGAGCTGAAGAGTTTCCATATAAATATAAACGTTCCCCCGAAATTCAACCATGATGTCATGGCCATGAACGCGAGGTGAACCCTTCCTCTGTCAGCTACCATTACTGTAGGATTCCCTGAGTCTCCTCTTCTCCACCTCTACCATTACTGTAGGATTCCCTCTCCTCTTCTCCTCTTCTCCTCTTCTCCTCTTCTCCACCTCTCCCTCTCCTCTTCTCCACCTCCACCTCTACCATTACTGTAGGATTCCCTCTCCTCTTCTCCTCTTCTCCACCTCTCCCTCTCCTCTTCTCCACCTCCACCTCTACCATTACTGTAGGATTCCCTCTCCTCTTCTCCTCTTCTCCACCTCTCCCTCTCCACCTCCACCTCTACCATTACTGTAGGATTCCCTCTCCTCTTCTCCTCTTCTCCACCTCTCCCTCTCCTCTTCTCCACCTCCACCTCTACCATTACTGTAGGATTCCCTCTCCTCTTCTCCTCTTCTCCACCTCTCCCTCTCCTCTTCTCCACCTCTACCATTACTGTAGGATTCCCTCTCCTCTTCTCCCTCTCCACCTCTCTACCTCCCTCTCCTCTTCTCCACCTCTCCCTCTCTACCTCCCTCTCCACCATTACTGTAGGATTCCCTCTCCTCTTCTCCACCTCCACCTCCACCTCTACCATTACTGTTGGATTCCCTCTCCTCTTCTCCACCTCCACCATTACTGTAGGATTCCCTCTCCACCTCTCCACCTCCACCATTACTGTAGGATTCCCTCTCCTCTTTTACCTCTCTACCTCTCCCTCTCTACCTCCACCATTACTGTAGGATTCCCTCTCCTCTTCTCCACCTCTCCTCTTCTCCACCTCTCCTCTTCTCCACCTCCACCATTACTGTAGGATTCCCTCTCCTCTTCTCCACCTCCACCTCCACCATTACTGTAGGATTCCCTCTCCTCCACCTCCACCTCCACCATTACTGTAGGATTCCCTCTCCTCTTCTCCACCTCCACCATTACTGTAGGATTCCCTCTCCTCTTCTCCACCTCTACCATTACTGTTGGATTCCCTCTCCTCTTCTCCACCTCCACCATTACTGTAGGATTCCCTCTCCTCTTCTCCACCTCCACCATTACTGTAGGATTCCCTCTCCTCTTCTCCACCTCTACCATTACTGTTGGATTCCCTCTCCTCTTCTCCACCTCCACCATTACTGTTGGATTCCCTCTCCTCTTCTCCACCTCCACCATTACTGTAGGATTCCCTCTCCTCTTCTCCACCTCTCCCTCTCCACCTCTCCTCTTCTCCACCTCCACCATTACTGTAGGATTCCCTCTCCTCTTCTCCCTCTCCACCATTACTGTAGGATTCCCTCTCCTCTTCTCCACCTCCACCATTACTGTTGGATTCCCTCTCCTCTTCTCCACCTCTCCCTCTCTACCTCCACCTCCACCTCCACCATTACTGTAGGATTCCCTCTCCTCTTCTCCACCTCCACCTCTCCTCTTCTCCACCTCTCCCTTTCTACCTCCCTCTCCACCATTACTGTAGGATTCCCTCTCCTCTTCTCCACCTCTCCCTCTCTACCTCCACCTCCACCTCTCCCTCTCTACCGCCCTCTCCACCATTACTGTAGGATTCCCTCTCCTCTTCTCCACCTCTCCCTCTCTACCTCCACCTCCACCTCTCCCTCTCTACCTCCCTCTCCAGCATTACTGTAGGATTCCCTCTCCTCTTCTCCACCTCTCCCTCTCTACCTCCCTCTCCACCATTACTGTAGGATTCCCTCTCCTCTTCTCCACCTCTACCATTACTGTAGGATTCCCTCTCCTCTTCTCCACCTCTCCCTCTCTACCTCCCTCTCCACCATTACTGTAGGATTCCCTCTCCACCTCCACCTCCACCATTACTGTAGGATTCCCTCTCCTCTTCTCCACCTCCGCCATTACTGTAGGATTCCCTCTCCTCTTCTCCACCTCCACCATTACTGTAGGATTCCCTCTCCTCTTCTCCACCTCCACCATTACTGTTGGATTCCCTCTCCTCTTCTCCACCTCTCCCTCTCTACCTCCCTCTCCACCATTACTGTAGGATTCCCTCTCCTCTTCTCCACCTCCACCATTACTGTAGGATTCCCTCTCCTCTTCTCCACCTCTCCCTCTCTACCTCCCTCTCCACCATTACTGTTGGATTCCCTCTCCCCTTCTCCACCTCCACCATTACTGTTGGATTCCCTCTCCTCTTCTCCACCTCTCCCTCTCTACCTCCCTCTCCACCATTACTGTAGGATTCCCTCTCCTCTTCTCCACCTCCACCATTACTGTAGGATTCCCTCTCCTCTTCTCCACCTCCACCATTACTGTTGGATTCCCTCTCCTCTTCTCCACCTCTCCCTCTCTACCTCCCTCTCCACCATTACTGTAGGATTCCCTCTCCTCTTCTCCACCTCCACCTCTACCATTACTGTTGGATTCCCTCTCCTCTTCTCCACCTCCACCATTACTGTAGGATTCCCTCTCCTCTTCTCCACCTCTACCATTACTGTAGGATTCCCTCTCCTCTTCTCCACCTCCACCTCTACCATTACTGTTGGATTCCCTCTCCTCTTCTCCACCTCCACCATTACTGTTGGATTCCCTCTCCTCTTCTCCACCTCCACCATTACTGTAGGATTCCCTCTCCTCTTCTCCACCTCCACCATTACTGTAGGATTCCCTCTCCTCTTCTCCACCTCCACCATTACTGTAGGATTCCCTCTCCTCTTCTCCACCTCCACCATTACTGTAGGATTCCCTCTCCTCTTCTCCACCTCCACCATTACTGTAGGATTCCCTCTCCTCTTCTCCACCTCCACCTCCACCATTACTGTAGGATTCCCTCTCCTCTTCTCCACCTCCACCTCTACCATTACTGTAGGATTCCCTCTCCTCTTCTCCACCTCTCCCTCT